>NW_026897421.1:0-33391 GCF_033153095.1 Gastrolobium bilobum | reverse complement strand
AGAAGTCCGTCCTCTAATCTAGTGCTTAATTAGGAAAAATGCCACTTCATAGTGAAAGAAGGAATTGTCCGGGGACACAAAATTTCTAGAGAAGGACTGCAAGTCGGTCAAGCCAAAGTAGAAGCTATAGCAAAAATTCCACCACCAGTAAGTGTAAAAACCTTGATATCATTTTTAGGGCATGCAAGCTTTTACAGAAGGTTTGTTAAAGATTTTTCCAAAATAGCTAGACCTTTATGCCACTTATTAGAAAAAGATATAAAATTTGAGTTTTACTTTGACTGTGTGAAAGCTTTTGAATCTTTGGAAAATAAGCTCATTACCACGCCTGTCATCCAACTTCCAGACTGTAACTTACCCTTTGAACTAATGTGCGATGCAAGTGATCATGCTATTGGGGTAGTTCTGGGCCAGAGGAAGGACAAACTTTTTCGTAGCATATATTACGCCAGTAAAACTCTAAATGAAGCTCAGGTGAACTACACAGTCACTGATAATGAGCTATTGGTTGTAGTATATGCTTGTGAAAAATTCATGCCTTATATTTTAGGATCAAAAGTTACTGTCCATACTGACCATGCAGCTCTCACGTACCTCTTCTCAAAAAATGAAGCAAAACCAAGATTGATAAGATGAGTCTTATGGCTACAAGAGTTCAATATGGAGATCAAAGAAAGAAAAGGATGTGAAAATCAAATTTCAGATCATCTGTCCAGATTGGAACACATTGAAGTGGGGCTACCAATCAAGGAAACGTTCCCTGATGAATAATTGTTTGTCATTAATCACATAGAGACAAATGCTCCTTGGTTTGCTGATATAGCCGACTTCCTTGCAGCAGGGCTGGAACCTTATGAGGTGAATAAAATGCAGAAGAAGAAATTTTTTCACGATTGCATAAACTACCTCTGGGACGAACCACTACTATTCAAAAGATGTGCAGACCAAATGATAAGAAGGTGCGTCCCAGAAGAAGAACAACCTCAAATCCTTCAACACTGCCATTCCTCCCCATATGGAGGACATCTAGGTGGAATCAGGACTGCCTCCAAGGTTCTTCAGTCAGGTTTTTTCTGGCCTTCCCTTATTAAAGATGCACGTCAATATGCCAAAAATTGTGATAAATGTCAAAGAGAAGGTAACTTGACTAAACAAAATGAAATGCCCCTCAATATGATCCTAGAAGTTGAATTATTTGATGTTTGGGGCATTGAATTCATGGGACCTTTTCCTCCTTCGTGTGGGAACAAATTCATATTAATGGCTGTAGATTATGTAAGCAAGTGGGTAGAAGCAGTTGCTTTACCCACTAATGATGCTAAGGTGGTTATAAAATTTTTAAAGAGGAACATATTAACCAGATATGGAACCCCACGTTGTCTCATCAGTGACGGAGGGAAACATTTCATCAACCGCCAACTTGAGAGGTTGTTGGAGAAATATGAAGTCAAACACAAAGTTGCAACCCCATATCATCCACAAACCAGTGGTCTCATCGAAGTCTCTAACCGAGAGGTTAAGAGAATTTTAGAGAAGGTAGTTAATCCTTCTCGAAAAGACTGGTCTCTCAAGTTAGACGAGGCATTATGGGCTTACAGAACAGCATATTGAACACCCTTAAGGTGTTCCCTGTACAGATTGATATTTGGCAAAGCTTGCCACTTCCCCCTCGAACTGGAACACAAGGCTTACTGGGCAGTCCAAACCCTCAACATGGATGAAAAAATAGCTGGAGAGAAGAGATTGCTGCAACTCGAAGAGTTAGAGGAGTTCAGGGGGAACACATACGAAAATCATAGATTGTACAAGGAGAAGATGAAGAAGTGGCACGATAAAAGGATCAGGAACAGAGATCTAAAAATCGGTCAGAAGGTGCTACTCTTCAACTCCAGACTTAGACTGTTCCCAGGTAAACTCAAATCAAGATGGACTGGGCCATATCAAATTATTAATGATGCAGGAAACGGAACTTTCGAAATCCAAGGTTCAGAACATGGTCGTTCCTTCAAGGTAAATGGGCACAGGTTGAAGCTATACAATGATGAAACCTTTGATAAAAAAGAGGAAAGTATCCCTCTTTCTGAAACCCCTTGAGAGGTAAGTACCATGTCTAGCTAAAGACATTAAACTAAGCGCTGAATGGGAGGCAACCCAGTAGATACATTTGTTCTCTAACAAAGAGCAAAGTTTTGGGGTGGTTATCCATAACCACATAGCTCCCGAAAAGGAGGGAACGTCTGATGTTCCTCTCCAAAAAGTCCAAATAAAGTACGTTCCGGGAACATAGTTTTGGGGTGGTCCCTAACCACAGACCTCCACAATGAAAAGGAGAAACCCTCCTATTTATCTTAGCTTAGTTGTTTTCAGTTCTGTTTTAACTTCTTTTTCTTTCCGTTCCCTTGTAATTAATCTTTTTGCAATGAAAAAGACTGTTTTGATCAAATTGTTTGGTATATACATGCATTTCAGTTGTAGTATTAAGACTGCCCAATTCTTTTGGATTAACTAACATACATGAAATACAAAGTCACTGACTAATCATGTTTCTTCTTTCTCTGAGTACTTGAAAATAGAAACAGTGCAGGGAATTTAATCCTCAGATTTTTGAAAGAAGCTGATCTGTGTGAACTCAAACTGGTAAGGAACGGAAAAATGCCAAACACCTACTTGAGGTGTAACCACAATGAAACTTCTCAGCTTGCCTTGATGCTGTAAGTACTGCTGAAGACAGATGAATTCTGCTTTCAAGGATCAAAACAAAATCACACACTCACCTCACCCCCATCATACACCATCTGGTCAATCAAAAAGAACAAGGAGCGTACTCAACAATGAACAAAAAGGGACAGAAGAAGAACAAAGAAAAAAGGGGAACATCCATTCAAAAGAATTCAAGAAAAACCAGAAAACCTTCCTCCAAAAGGGGAAAAAGGTTCAAGAAAAGGTGTTCCCTCAAAAACAGAAAAAAGTCCAAGTTCAAAGACACAAAAGCTAAACGTTCCTTAATCCCACAAATCAGACCACCACTTCTTCCACATTTCCATATACTTACCCATCAAAGAATCCTTGGAACGGAAGACAGCTGTACTTCATAGGAACGCAGCAGAAAGGCAAGTTCTGAAGAATCACATCCAAGAATGGACAGAGCAAACACTAACCCATGAGTGATTGTCAGACAAAAGATCAGCAACCTTCTCTTATCTGGGGGCAGAATCCTCTTACTGTTTACTATGAAGAGTAGTTCATTTTCTGAAAAGTTCATGGTTGCTCGCTGGCTCAAGTTCCTTTCTATTATGCTATTCTTTTAAATTGGGAAGACTAATACAATATTTCTGAGTTGTTTGAGGATAACCAACAGTTTAGTTTTGGGGTGTTTGATGAGACGTAAATTCGTTCCCATCTAAGCCCATTTTGATGGCAAAATACCATACGTTCCCTCATCTAATGAGCAACTTCAGCATAAAAATCACTTGTTTTACACATCTGTGACAAAAACACAGTGGGGGAACGGATGATAATGTATTCCTTTAAAATATATTAAAAGGGGAACGGAATGAGACGCATTTAATGCACCTGCTCCATTCATTTAATGCTTCTGTACACTTTGCAGGTAACGTAGAGTTAAAGACTTCTAAAAAGCAAGGCGGTGCACCAACTGAGCAGCTGGAAACGTGAAGAGCAGATAATCAAGAGTTCTCATTGGCTGAAAACAGAAGCAAAACATGGGAAGGCCTGCAAACAACGGCTAATCATCACCAATCGTTGTTCCATTCAGCAATTCACGCAAGCTTCACACTCTGCTGCCACCGTCCCGTCCCCTCATTCAAGCAACTAGCTCCAAGGGAATTACAGTCTTGCCATTCCTCTTAGTTTGCAGATCATCCCAAGTTGTAATGCTCCCTTGTGGTAACGACTATAGCCATCTCCTGGCATCATCCTTCAGTGAATGAGTAAAGAGCCTTAACAAAATGGCATCTCTGGTCACTCCATTGATTTTCACAGTGTCACTTAACAGCAAAAAGTTCTAAATATGCAGGTATGGATCCTCTGCACTTATTCCAGCAAACTGTTCTTTCTGCACCAACTGTACTAATGTAGGCTTCAATTCGAAATTATTGGGCTCTACTGTAGGTCGAACCACACTTCCAATGGGTGGAATGACAACAGGAGTCATGTAATCTCCCAGTGTCCTCTGTGGTGGTTGTACATGATTTTCTGCCATGATCTCTTCCTGTACTGTAATAAAAAGGGGAAATTAAAGACACAAAGTGTCAGGAAGAAAAGGAGGAAGAAAGGTTCAAAAGAAAAGCACAAGGAATGAAAAGGAAGAAAGTTGGGGGAATTAGGAAGAATTTGATAAATACTGTGATCTCCCATCTTATCTGAATCTGATTCATTTGATCTGAACCTCCCCTTTAACATAAATCCTTACCTCTAATCAAGCCACATACCAAGCCTCATTACTAATCACACAAGACCTTTTTGATCTGCCTTATGGATCATTTTTACTATGAACAGTGAGAAGATTGGCAAGCCTATGGTAGTTTAAGTGCAGTGAAGAGTGAGTGATAAGTGCATCCTTAAACACTAGTGTGCAAGAGAGTTAAATTCTCACAATTTTTGAGAAGTTCCTAGTGAGGGGGTGTTGTTGTTTGGAAGTCTCTGTATATCATCTTTACTGATCTGTTGAAAAGTCACATAGGATGTTGGACAAATCATGCATGGTTATAAGCTTGTATCTTGAAATGTGATCTTTTGTTAATTGAAGTCTATCCTCATGAATTTCATCTGTTAAGAATCTCAATTTCTTCTCTGTTTTTAATTCATTGTTGAGGACATCAATGTTCAAATCTGGGAATTGTGATAAACCCTTGGTTTATAGTGTTTTAAAGCATGAATTAGCTTAATTTGTGTGATTAAATGGATGGAAAAGAGGGTTAATGTCCTAGAAAGTCCTAAATACAAGTTTTTGAAAGCTTTGTTGAAAATTTGCATCATTCTTGAGGGAAATTGACATACGGCTACTTGTTTTTAAATTATAATCACATTCTATTTGTTTATCTAGTTTTTATGCAGTTCAACTACATTTTTGGTGACAAGAAATCTATGCAAACAAATATCTTTCATTTGATTCAACTTAAGTATATATGGTTAGTCGGTGCTTGAACATAAATCCTCGTGGGAACGATCTTTACTCATCATTTTATTACTTGTTTGACTAGTGCAGGTGCTAAATCTACAACAGTAGGCATTTCTGTTTGTACCTAACCCGGGAGGTATTGCATTGGAGCTGTGGGAGAGGAGATTATTAAGGTAATCCCTTGGTACTGGGGTTTGATCCCCGTGTGTGTTCCACCGCGGCATGTCAAGCCCTGGTAAGGTTCTTCGCCGAAGAAGCAATGTCACTCGATCATTAGCAAATTGACTGCAATTGGAGCTTTTCGACAGAAAAGAATAAATTTCCAGCCACTTTATCACCGATTTTAATCTCACGTATCTGTAAAATATATATACGAATCGTTTCTGGATTATAACTGGAACCCCCCCTTTTTTTATCCATCTCACAGTTTCCATTTTTCTGGTAAAAATGTATGTGAATAATATAGGATAACATGCTCATGCATATTGTATGTGTTGTGGTACATAGGATGTACTGTGTCTCTGGCCAGTAGACTGTTGCCTTCGAGCGTTACGGACTTCCACTGGATAGGTCTCTATGAGGGAGTTCCAGTTGACCTGGGGTCGTGGTGTGTGATCCGTAGAGGAGCACACTAGGAAGTCTTGGGTGGTTATGGATGGAGGGTGACTTGGTTGATGTTCTGGGAACACTCTTTGGTTTGAAACCCGTAGGCTATATGCTGAGGCCAATAGGCTGGACGTTGCGTGGTTTTGGCGTTGACCATTCCAGCTTCGTCGTATTTTGTTCTCTATGCTTCCCTATTTCACTAAATCCCTTGCTTTATCCCGTTTTAAATGTTATGTTATATTATTTATATGCATCAAAGTGAGCCATGGGGTGGAGTGTTTTCCGTAACCTCTGGGTTACTAAGATATATCCGTATATCTCACCCCGCTTTGGAGACTTTATTTCAGGTGGTAGCAGTGGTGTTAGGGCGGTGGGCAAGAAGCCCGTAGGATGAGCATGGGACGTAGCCATTGTTTTGCATTTTGTGGCCACTTGACCTAGGCTAGACTTAGGGCATGAACATTGTATATAGGTTTAGATTATGTATATTGTCATATTTTTTCATGCCACCTTTTTGCCTAAGTCTAGTTGTACATTCGTTATGCTTTATTTTGAGGTCTAATCCATTATATTGTATTTGGAGGATTTATGGCATTATGATTTACATTGGAAAAATTGTAATTGTAATATTGGACCTTGTGTATCATTGAGGATGATGATGTATGATGAAAGGGCAATAGGCCTATTTTATTTGATATTTATGTGTATGTAGAAAGAATGCATGCAAATGGGCCAAGGTGATTGAAATATGTTAAGTTTTGAAAATGTAAGTAATGTGATGTAAATTGAGTATTTGGATATACACTGTCAAGGGTTGTAAGACCACTAAGGAATTGTTGGTCCTTGTGTGCCATCCATGATTATTAGGTACAAATTGAGGTTAGAGAACACATTTGCAAATATGGGATTTATTGGAAAAACAAAGGAAACTCTGGCGAAATTTCTAGAAATTGGCAGAATTTGGGTGAACTTTGGGAGAGCATATCTCCCTCCACAAAGGTCCGATAGGGATGTGTAATACGTCATTTTGAAGTTTGAGATGTCCTATATCTTGTGCTAAAATTTGAGAGTTTTCTAGACTGCAAGTAGGCCTGTAGATGGAAGAGAGAACGGACTGCTCATATGGCCACTGCAATTGTGGATGTTCTGGTGCGGGTTTGAGAAATTTATTCCCGCTTCGTTTCTTGGTCAAATTAAGTGTATGATATGTAAAATTGAAGTTTGAGGTGTATAGTTTACTGTATAAAAATTTGAGAGCAGGTAGTTAACTGGATTTGCCAGAGTAATTGATTGAGTGAAGGCTGTTTGGAGCCAGTTTGAGGTTGGCTGGCAGATTTGCTTATCCAACTTCAAACGGCGATATCCGGAGCAAACGAGAATTTTATGACTCGTGTGATAGCTTCCTAAAAAGGTAATTAAGTCTATAATAACATACTAAAAGATGAGAGTTTCTCGGCATGCGGTTTGTCTGCAAAAATTAAAAGACCGAACCATGTTCGGATTGGTAGAAAACATAAAAGTGAGATTTTGGCTAAGTGGGTATATGGAAACCCCTTAGTGACTTGAGAGAAGTATTTTATGATATATACTTAGGGGGCGTTTGGTGTGAGAGAAATTTTATATTACCAGTAATAAAAAATTATCCGGAATATAATGGTTATAATTTTTTCTTGGGTAAGTTACAAAAAGGTGTTTGGTAGGCATCAATTTTACCTGGAAAGTTGAGTTCTTTTAGTAATACTACGTTTGATTGAAGATGAAATATTGATGGGAATACATCATGAAATTATGTTTTTACCCATTATATTAAAACTATCATACGACAGAAACGTACTTTTTTTTTGGTAATCGACAGAAACGTACTTTAATAAAGCATTCAGTCAACTTGAATTTTGTTTCTGCAAAAAAGTAGTTCTCTCCCGTGGATTAAATAAATCCCACATTTCACTTTGCATTTTTGTGTGCCTGAGTCTAGGACAAAAATATTTGCTCGGTTGCATTATTATACTGTTATTTTGATCAAAGCCACTTACCAAACATGGTAAACATTGTTTACTTACATCACTTTCCCAGGATTTTCAGGAGAAGCCACATACCAAACAACCCCTTAGTTTAAATAATTATTCCGCAAAGAGTTTACAGTTATGGTCACAGCTTTTATTTATTACGCTTTATTATTGTTTTAAATGCTCGCGTAATAAAACGAAAAAAGTTTACTCGCATTTTTGTAAATGAATTGTTGTGATTGTAACTGCGCTTAATATCATAATTAATGTTAACAATACCAGTGTACAACGGGCTGTTACAGGGAGAAAGATGTGGACTGGACAGAGGCTAGGAGAAAATTTGAGGTGAAAGCTTTAAATGGCATCTTGATGTGTTTAGAGAGGAGATGAGACAGAAGCACCATATATATGCCAGAATGCAAGGTCTTGATATGAAATTGGAAGCTGGGTATGATAGGGATCTTGAGAGTTTGCAAAGAGATTTGTGGAAAGAATTGGAGAAAATTTTGTTAAGAGAAGAACTAAATTGGTTCCAAAGATATAGAGTTAACTGGCTCAAGTTTGGAGATAGGAATTCTAAGTTTTTTCACTCATCTACTATTGCTAGAAGGAGAAGTAATAAAGTCTTTGCTATTAAGAATGATCTAAGAGAGTGGTCAGTCGATACTAAGGATATGGTGGAAACGACAGTGAACTATTTTGAGAAGTTATTTTTAGAGGATGGTGATAACCATGAAGAATTACCTATTAAAGGAATCTTTCCTAAGATGGAGGATCAAGATATGTGTAAGTTAGCCAGGTCCCCTGATGATGTGGAGATTAAGAGAATTGTTTTCGATATGGGCAGATTTAAGGCCCTTGGCCCATTTGGGCTAAATGCAGCTTTCTTTCAGTCTCAGTGGCACCTTATTGGCAAGTCGGTTTGTGAATTAGTCAGGAGTATTTTTTATGATCCCATGAAGATTCAACTGGTCAATCAAACTCATCTTTGTTTGATACCAAAAAAAGATAATCCTGAGTGTATGAGAGACTTTAGGCCCATAAGCCTGTGTAAATGTGTCTTATAAAATTGTTACCAAGGTGATTGCTGATAGGTTAAGAGATATGATGCCCAGATTGGTTGCTCCAAACCAGTGCTCTTTTGTTAAAGGAAGACAGAGTGCTGATAACATTTTGGTGGCTCAAGAGATTATTCACTCAATGAGGAGGAAAAAAGGTAATCAGGGATGGATGATGATTAAAGTTGATCCAGATAAAGCTTATGATTGTCTAAGCTGGGAATTTATTTATGATACTCTCAAAGATATGGGTCTTCCTAGCAATCTGATTTCTCTAATAGACAATTGTGTTGGAACCAGTGAGCTGAACATGCTTTGGAATGGTCAACCCACTAGATTTTTTAAACCCTCCCGTGGAATAAGACAAGGGGACCCCCTGTCACCATACCTATTTGTCTTGTGTGTTGAAAGACTTGCTCATCTAATTCAAGTAGCTAATGAGGTGAAGGCTTGGAAACCTATTATTCTTAGGAAAAGAGGTGCTCCTATATCTCACTTATTTTTTGCTGATGATATTATCCTTTGTGCTAAAGCATCCCTGGATCAGGCCCATGTAATTAATCAAATTCTTAGGCTGTTTGCTGTGAGCTCTGGGCAAAAGATCAATCTAGAGAAAACTCAGGTTTTCTTTTTAAAGAATGTCAACTTTGGAAGAGCTAATTAAGGAGATAAATGATTTCTTAGGCATTAACATTACTCCGAATCTAGAAAAGTATTTGGGAGTTTTTTGAATCATTCCAGAGTTAGTAGAAATACTTTTGGCCATGTTTTGGATCGAGTCAAAAACAGGATGAATGCTTGGAGTGTCAAATCTATATCTCTAGCTAGGAGACTTACTTTGGCTAAATCAGTGTTATTTGCCATGCCTACTTATGCTATGCAAACAGCCTGGTTACCCAAAGCTGTGTCTGATGAGATTGAGAAACACACCTGTGGTTTTATCTGGGGCTCTTCTAAGGAGAAAAGAGGCACTCATCTAGTGAATTGGGAAAGAATATGCTCTAGTAAACAATGTGGTGGAGTTGGGTTGAGGGATCATCAGACTTTTAATCAAGCGTTTGTTATGAAGGTGGGATTTGGTCTTCTGGCTAAGAAGGATACTTTGTTGGCTAGAGTGTTGAGAAATAAATATAAGCTTGAGGAGTGTGTCACTACAAGAAAAAAGTTTATTTGTGACGAAAAAATTTCGTTATAAATTGTCACAATTGATAATTTTCGACACAAATAATAAAATTTTGTCATAAATAAACTTGCGTCACAGGAATTTGTGACGAAATTTACTTGCGGCGTATGAATTTGTGACGAAATTTCATAAAATTTTATCACTAATAAGATTTTTTTAATAGTGTTTACTGTAACAGCCCCATACCCTGTAGCATGATATTGTCCACTTTGCCCTGCGCACAAGCACCGTCGAGCTCACGGTTTTGTTTCTTGGGACACTCCACAAAAGGCCTCACAGTATAAGAGGTATCCACACCCTTATAAGGCATGCTTCGTTCCCTTCTCCAACCGATGTGGGACATTACATCCTCCCCCACTGGGAATATAGCGTCCCCGCTGTACACACCGGTCCAGGGCCAGGCTCTGATACCAAATGTAACAGCCCCATACCCTGTAGCATGATATTGTCCGCTTTGCCCCGCGCACAAGCACCGTCGAGCTCACGGTTTTGTTTCTTGGGACACTCCACAAAAGGCCTCACACTAGAAGAGGTATCCACACCCTTATAAGGCATGCTTCGTTCCCCTCTCCAACCGATGTGGGACATTACATCATGAAGATATCCGGATATTTCACGACAGAATGCAGTTTCTGCATTTTCATGAAGATATCCCTTAAAGGTTCCCTTTTATCGATTTTAAACACCTAATCATGCATTTCTAGGCGTGTTCAACATTACCCAACAACAAGTTATCATCTTTTAGTCATTAGGTGCATCAAGGTACCATTTTTAAGCCTTAAAACTCAAGTTAAAGGTTGGTGATCATACCACAGCTCAAAAACAGCAGAGGGAGGTGCTCTTGGAGCTCACTAGAAGTTCCCACAGTTCTGACTTCACAAGGCTACGAAAATACACTTCAAGCTTGTCCCTTTATGCCAAAAGGTGGCTTCTTGAAGCTCAAGAAGCCAAGAACAAGGCTACACAACCTAAACTCAGAACAAACAGCCCCAAAAATTTCCCACAAACAGCAAGCATCAACTCAAAAAGCTCTACCACCCCTTCACAATGCTCTCAAGCTTAGTGTTTACAACTCTCAAGAAGAAGACTCACAACAAAGATGGCTTCTTGGTCCCTTTTCATGAGCAAAGGCCAAGACTTTCAAGAGAGAAGAGAAGGCTGGAGAGAATCAGCAAAAGAGTCACGTAGAGGCTGAGTATGGCCTAGGGTTTTGTGCCCTTAGGCTTATATAGGTCCACTTAACACTAACCACATTGTGTTAACTTTAATTGCTACGCTTAGCATTTAAATACCAAACTTTGGATTACGAAACTACATAATATTCTAAGATTTATCATATTTTTCTTATATTTTTCTGAGCAACTTTCCGGTACGTGCTTTTCAACGCCAGTACCGGTTTCTAGCACCAGTTCTCATAATTTGCACTTGAAACTCGTTTTACAAGTCCTACATATTATTCTAGTAATTATCATGCACTTACTTTAATTTTCCGGGATACTTTTTCGGCACGCATTTATACCGACTAGCAGAATCGGTATCTGCACTTTTCTTCCGAAAAGCGACTTTCAGCATTCTTAATCACTTATTATGATTATTAAGCCTCATAAATAATTATTAGGGTCAATTATGGAATCATTTCTTATTTTTGCATAATTAATTAATTAAATACCTTAATTAACGGTGCGGGTTCTTACATTCACCCCACCTTTTTAGGATTTTGACCTCAAAATCAGAAACATACCTGGTCGAAACTCGGGGTACTGCCGGAGAAGCTCGTCCTCACGCTGCCAAGTGCACTCCTCAGGAGTCCTTCCGGTCCACTGCACCTTGACCATCGGAATGATCTTGCTCCTCAGTTGTTTCTCGCCACGATCGAGAATTCTCAGTGGTCCGACGGGAGTCTTTAGGTTCTCCCGAACCTCCACATCATCCGGTTGCACCACGTGCGACGGATCTGCTAAGTACTTCTGAAGCTGAGACAAGTGAAACACGTCGTGGATGTTAGCCAGGTTCGGAGGAAAGGCAAGCCGGTAGGCAACAGGTCCTGCTCTACCAAGAATCTGGTATGGCCCAATATATCGTGGGCTCAGCTTCCTCACTCCGAGTGCCCGACCAACACCGGTGACAAGTGAAAGTCTCACAAACACGTGCTCACCCTCTCTGAACTCCAGTGGACGATGCTCAACATCATAGTAGCTCTTCTGGCGATTCTGCGCCTTCTTCAACTTTTCACGGATCATCTGGATCTGCAAGGTGGTATCCTGGACAAAGTCCAAGCCAAAAAGCTCCTTATCCCCAACCTCAGACCAACAAGTAGGAGTCCGACACCTCCTACCATACAGTGCTTCGTAGGGCGCCATGCCCAAGCTAGCATGAAAGCTGTTGTTGTAAGAAAACTCAACCAACGGAAGGTACCTATCACATGCCGAGCCTTGCTCCAACGTGCAAGCTCGCAACATGTCCTCCAAGGTCTGGATGGTCCTCTCAGTCTGTCCATTAGTCTGAGGGTGATAGGCGGTACTCAATCTCAACTGCGTACCAAAAGCCTCCTACAACGCCTCCCAGAACCGAGAAGTGAACTTCGGGTCCCTATCACTAATGATGCTCTCGGGCACCCCGTGAAGCCTCACAATCTCGCGGACATAAAGCTTGGCCAACTGCTCTATAGTGAAGCTCACCTTCACTGGAAGAAAACGGGCAGACTTCGTTAGTCTGTCCACAATGACCCAAATAGAGTCACAACCCGCCTGAGTCTTCGGCAATCCCACCACAAAGTATATGGAAATACCTTCCCACTTCCACTGTGGTACCTCAAGAGGTTGAAGTTCACCAGACGGTCTCTGATGCTCAATCTTCACCTTCTGGCAAACCAAACACTTGGACACAAAGATAGCAACATCTTTCTTCCTGCCCGGCCACCAGAAGTTCTTCTTCAAGTCTTGATACATCTTAGTAGCACCAGGGTGGCTAGAAAACTGACCCTTATGGCCTTCTGCCATAATCTCCTCCGTCAACGGGCCTCGAGGAACTACAATCCTCTGCCGAAACAAAAGCACTCCATCCTCATTCCAAGACACACCGTCTTGGTTCTTCACATAATCCAGACACTCTCTCTGAACTTGTGCCTCTTTAATCTTTTCAAGCAGCTCGTTCACCACATCAGATGCTTCCAATCCGAGAAGTACACTCTCACACGGAGCGGTCACTGCCAAGTTGCGAAACTTCTCAACCACATCGAAGTTACCAAGTAACAAACTGGATGAACTACTGGATTTTCGACTCAAAGCATCAGCTACCACATTCTTGCCAGGATGATACATTAGCTCGAAGTCGTAGTCCTTTATGAACTCCATCCATCTCCTCTGACTCATGTTTAACTTCTTCTGGTCGAACAGGTACTTCAAACTCTTGTGGTCACTGAAAACCACAAACCTCAAGCCAAAAAGATAATGCCTCCAAATCTTGAAAGCAGACACAATAGCAGCCAACTCCAAGTCATGAGTAGGGTAGTTCTCCTCATGAGGTTTCAACTGCCTCGAAGCATAGGCGATCACTTTGCCCAACTGCATCAACACACAACCTAGCCCCTTCCCGGAGGCGTCGGTGTAAAGCTCAATTTCAAGCGCAGGATCAGGAAGGACCAACACAAGAGCAGTAGTCAGTCTATCCTTCAACTCCTGAAAACAGACCTCACACTCGTGAGTCCACACAAATGGAGTCTCCTTCCGAGTAAGGCGAGTCAATGGCAAAACCATGGTGGAGAATCCCTTGATGAACCTCCGATAGTAACCTGCCAAACCCAGAAAGCTCCTCACTTCCGTAACTGTCTTGGGTCTCTCCCAATCCAGTACGGCCTCAATCTTGTTCGGATCAACTGCAACTCCCTCAGCAGAAATAACATGCCCAAGGAACTTCACAGAATTGAGCCAGAACTCACATTTGGAAGGCTTCGCATACAGCTTCTTCTCTTTCAGCACTTGCAGAACAGTTCTCAAATGCTCCACATGCTCTTCCTCCGTCTTGGAGTAAATCAAAATGTCGTCAATGAAGACGATCACAAACTGATCCAGTACGGCTGGAAAATCCTGTTCATGTAATCCATGAACACAGCAGGTGCATTGGTGAGACCGAACGGAATCACCAAGTACTCAAAATGACCATATCTCGAGCGAAATGCGGTCTTCGGGACATCCTCTGGCTTCACCCGAATCTGATGGTATCCGGACCGGAGATCAATCTTGGAATACACACAAGCACCCCTGAGCTGATCCAACAGATCATCAATCCGAGGAAGGGGATACTTGTTCTTGATTGTCACCTTGTTCAGCTGCCTGTAGTCGGTGCACAATCGCATTGTCCCGTCCTTCTTCTTCACAAAAATAACTGGTGCTCCCCAAGGAGACACACTCGGTCTAATGAAATCTTTCGCTGAAAGATCCTCAATATGCTTCTTCAGCTCTGCCAACTACGGTGGCGACATCCGGTATGGAGCTAAAGAGATTGGCCCCACACCAGGCAACAGATCTATGGAGAACTCTATCTCCCTCTGTGGCGGAAACTCAGGAATCTCCTCAAGAAACACCTCAAGGAACTCCCTCACCACAGGAATGCCGGTGATGTCCTCCTGTGTACCACTCACCAAACCTCCCAACATGACATAACCAAATGCCCCTGCTCTCAAGGCTCTCCTAGCCTGCAGCAACGAAATGTACGGCGAGGAACTGGCTGTGGAATCACACGGAGACAACACTACACGCTTGGCACAACAATCAATCATCACACAATTTCTGGACAGCCAATCCATGCCCAGAATAACCTCCAAGTTGGCCATCGGCAACCCTATCAGATCTACCGAGAACTCACGGCCATCCCACTGAAACGCCACATCGCGATGAACAGTGGTAGCATCACATCTTTCTCCGGTGGCGGTGGTCACCCGCATCGGTGGAGAAAGCACATCACTGGGCAACTCAAGACCCACAGCAATCGGGGTAGCAACAAAAGAATGCGTAGCCCCAGAGTCAAACAACACATCAACAGCTGATGAACCAATCGTAACAGTACCTCTGACAAGGTTCGGAGCTCGATCCGACTGCTGACGTTCCAGAGTATAAACTCTCCCAGAAGATGGGTGCACTGCTGGTGCCGAAGTAGGTGGAAGGGGAACCATCTGAAGTGGCACTGTCTGCACTGCAGTAGCCCTCGTCGTCGCCGACGGACAATCTCTGGAGAAGTGGCCCTCCTTGCCACACTGAAAGCAAATCAACTGCCTGGTAGAACACGGCCCAAAATGAGTCTTCCCGCATCCCGAACACCTGGGAGCAGGAGGTCTCGTTGCACTCCCCTGAGCAGAAGTCCTCTTGAACTGACTCGGCGCCTGCCGAGCTGCCAACGGTTTACCCTTGCCCTTGTTCCCAAACTTCCTGTCTCGCCAAGAAGTGGAACTACCAGCTGCAACCTTCGTCGCCTCAGCAACCTTGGCCCTCTTGGCCTTACTCGAGCTGTAGTAATCTTCAATATAACGACACTGCTGAACCAGTGTCCCAAAATCTCTAGAAGCAGAACCAGCTAGGTAACCAGCAATATCCTCACTAAGACCCCTGTGGAACTTAGCAGCCAGAAATGTAGGAGTAGGCCTCGCCATCCTGAAGTGTTCAAACTTCACCAACTGGTTGAACTTGGCCAGGTACTCGTCCACAGACAACGAGCCCTGAACCAATCTGTCGAACTCTCCCTTCTGCCTCTCCTGAGCGTCATATGGAAAGTACTGACCCAAGAAGAAGTCCTCAAACATAGGTGATGAACCCTTAGTTCATCATGGTTTTTAGCAGGAATTGGGATCAAATTGTGTGATTAAATGATGAAAAACAAGGTTAATGTCCTAAGATGTCCTCAATTACAAGCTCAAGAGCTTTATTGGAAATTTGTATGATTCTTGTAGGAAAAGCAAGCTTGAAAGAAAACTGGAGAAGGAAGAAGATTCTGGAGCTCAAGAGGAGAAAAATTGCCTAAGTGTTGAGCGCTAAAACGTCCACACTGAGCGTTTTAGCGCCCTGTTACAGGAAGAGGCCAAAACTTGCTGGTGTTGAGCGCTAAAACATCCACACTGAGCGTTTTAGCACCCTGTTACAGGAAGATGCCAAAACTTGCTAGTGATGAGCGCTAAAACGTCCACACAGAGCGTTTTAGCGCGATGCTACACTAAGAAGAGGGAAAATTGCTGGTCTTGGGCGCTAAAACGGCCTGCAATATGCGTTTTAGCGCCCTAAAGTGGAAAAAGATTCTGGTCTGCACCGCTAAAACGTCCAAATCAAACGTTTTAGCGTTGGAGTCAGTTAAATTTAGTTGAGCATTCACCAAGTTTGGACGCTAAAACGGTCATTCCTTAACGTTTTAGCGTTGAAATCAGTTAAAAGAAGTTGAGCATACGTAAAGCATGGACGCTAAAACGGCCACTTATGGACGTTTTAGCGCCCACATCAGTTTTCTGTTTTTAATTGTAACACTATATAAGGCAAAGCCTTGACATTTAGATCAGAATTTGGGGGATCTGAACTCTCTCTCTTAAACTTAGTCTGACTTCTCTCTAATTTCTCTTAGTTTTTGTATTAGGATTTCCTTGTAATTGTTTGGAGATTGAAGACTTTCAACATGGAAATGAAGTTTGTTTCTTCTTCTCTTATTTATTCCTTAGTCATGTCTGAGTAGAGTCTTTGTAGTCTGAATGCAATGGAACTCCATGATAATATTATGTTGATTTGATTAATATGATGAAGTATTTTTCATGTGTTGATTTGAGATTTTCTGAGTTAATTATTTCTATCAAAGAAGTAGTATAGAACAGGGATGTTTATATGACTTCTGTATTTGATAATCTCAACATCAGAATTCTAGTACTCAAGGGATTGATGCTAGAATTCTGATGTAATCTTAAAACCTTAGTATTTCATGCATGTATTAAGAAAGAGATCACCAAGGGATTGGGGTTTCTGATTAATGTATCTATCAGGGTAGTAAGGGATTACATCTTGATGATAAGTAAAAGGTTAATTAACATCACATGGAAAGGAATTCATCATATGATCAATTTTTATATGGGTTATCATGGAGGAAAGTTGTTTTCTGACTACTTGTTGTTTTTATTAATTCCTAATCCATATTTACTTTGTGTTAAATTACTTACAATCAATTTTCTGGTGACAAATTATTCATGATTTTTACAAACTCTTATTTGATTCAAATTAGTTTTCTATGGTATATTGGTGTTTGAACACAATTCCTCGTGGGAACGATAATTACTCATCATTTTATTACTTGTACGACTAGTGCACTTGCTAAACGTCCAACAATAGGCCAAGTCATCACATGACCCTGCATCTCGTAGAAATGTGAAAGGTTTGTCCACCACTCATGGGCATCGCCCTCCAGCATGTAAGTAGCGAACATCAACTTCTGCGGATCTGTGCACTGCATGACCGAAAAACCTTGTCCAACGCCTGAAGCCAACGTGCAGCAGCAACAGAATCAAAGGATTCATCAAAGGCAGGTGGCTTATGCTTACAGAAAGCATTCAGCCGGCGATCGATCTCATCACGATCCTCAACAAAAACAGGGACGGTTTGCATGGCCCCCGTAAGATGACTGACATCTCCCATCTGACTCTGAGAGTCATCCTGCAGACTGGGTGGAGGTGGTGGTGGTGGTGGCGGTGGAGGTGGTGGCGGTGGAGCATGACCAACATCAGGGCCATTCCTCATCTCCTCCAACATGACTCTAAACATCGTCATGTTCGCCAGACGGTTGGCCTCCAACACGTCCTCAGTGGCCTTCCTGTTCGCCTCTCTGACGGCGTCCAGCATGGCCTGGTTTGCCATTCTTATGGCCTCCTGGTCGGCTAGTCGGGCTGCCTGCATCTCAGCTAATGCAGCCAGGACATGATCGGGCCGATCCTCCGAAGTCTCGCGGTTTCTCCCGGGTCTTACCATGATTCTGCACAAGTTACACAAATTATAAGTTGATCAGGCCCACGCAATGTGGTCACATATGCATTATCATAATAATACTCGACGAAGAAAACACACAAAACAGACACAACCACACATCCTAATCATTGCAATACATACAGGCTTTTCCCTAGAACCGTTGCTTTGACACCATAAAATGTAACACCCCGTGTATACCCGGAATATTAACATTACATCGTATTAAGTGGTGCTTAATTAAAAATGCGGAATATTCTTTTTCTTTTCAATTATGACGTCATTATCAATTACCAACTTGATTACTTAATCAATTTCATAAAATAACGCCTGTATGTAAATTGCACTAAGACATCTACTGAAATACCTCAATATATAGATAAAGTGTGTATCTAAATCACGGCATTACATCAAGTACTCCAGACAATATCCTGGTACATTATTACAACTCCAAAAGACTCAAGACATAACCAAGACATAATAATACTATGTGTCATGGACAATCCCCATGCTCACCAAATAAACATAGTAAACAACAAGTCTCAACATAAAATTCCATAAACATAAACTGAAGCTATAAGCATAAGCAGCATGCAAATCCAGCATCCAATCATGGCAGCATAATATAACAGCAATCTAACTCAGCTCCGGCCTCCTGCCGCCTGAGGTCTCAACATTACCTGACCCTGAAATAAGCATTCCCCAAACGTGGGGTGAGATCTCTAAACTAGAAATCTCAGTAAGACAAGGGGTCCTCAAGGATCTTCCACCCCAAGCTCACTTACATGTGCAATATAAGTTCAAAAAGCATTTATATCATTATCAGTTCCAAAACTATGTAGTGCAACAGATATCTATGGCATGTGTGTAATCACTATCTACTGGCCAGAGAAATGTAGGATTACGTCTATTCCTTACATGTAGTACAAGGAACACCGCTTGCACCTCACCCACAGCCTCACCCTATTGTATGTTCTACATACTCAGGCTTACCGTATAGGTGGAACACCTCCATGCATATCAACAAGGCACTAACATACAATAGCTCAACAGCATTTCCAAAACATCAAAAGCATGTAACACAGCATGCATATACCATATCCCCATGGGACAAGGTGAAACCACAACATGGCTAAACCGAGGACACGAAAGCTTACCTCTAAGCTAGCTATCCAATGTCACAAGCTCAAAGTCCAATCACAGCAGATCACAATCTGATATGGACCAAATATAAATCAATAAACATGTACCACATGCATACAAATTAAAGACAACGCCTTTTCATTACGTTTTCAAGTCTTAAAGCTTCTAACAAAGCCACAAGCCCTTAATCCCATGATTCTGACTTAATCCATTAAATACAGAAGTTCAACTTCATCAAACTAGGGTCCACAAACCCCCAATAGCCTACTGTACACACAGCACAGCTGCTGTTCTGCGAAATCCCAGAATATCCGGAAACTCCTCGGGACCATATCCGGATATGCAATATCCGGATATCTCACTGTCCATATCCGGATATGCAATATCCGGATATACAGATTCACATATCCGGATATACAATATCCAGATATCCCAAAACCCCATATCCGAATACACATATCCGGATATCATATCCGGATATTCCACGGGAAGATATCCGGATATTTCACGACAGAATGCAGTTTCTGCATTTTCGTGAAGATATCCCTTAAAGGTTCCCTTTTACCGATTTTAAACACCTAATCATGCATTTCTAGGCGTGTTCAACATTACCCAACAACAAGTTATCATCTTTTAGTCATTAGGTGCATCAAGGTACCATTTTTAAGCCTTAAAACTCAAGTTAAAGGTTGGTGATCATACCACAGCTCAAAAACAGCAGAGGGAGGTGCTCTTTGAGCTCACTAGAAG
Source organism: Gastrolobium bilobum (assembly GCF_033153095.1). NCBI lineage: Eukaryota > Viridiplantae > Streptophyta > Magnoliopsida > Fabales > Fabaceae > Gastrolobium > Gastrolobium bilobum. The sequence continues at coordinate 13,526 of NW_026897421.1, read as the reverse complement.
CTCCCACAGTTCTGACTTCACAAGGCTACGAAAATACACTTCAAGGTTGTCCCTTTATGCCAAAAGGTGGCTTCTTGAAGCTCAAGAAGCCAAGAACAAGGCTACACAACCCAAACTCAGAACACACAGCCCCAAAAACGTCCCACAAACAGCAAGCATCAACTCAAAAAGCTCCAGCACCCTTTCACAATGCTCTCAAGCTTAGTGTTTACAACTCTCAAGAAGAAGACTCACAACAAAGATGGCTTCTTGGTCCCTTTTCATGAGCAAAGGCCAAGACTTTCAAGAGAGAAGAGAAGGCTGGAGAGAATCAGCAAAAGAGTCACGTAGAGGCTGAGTATGGCCTAGGGTTTTGTGCCCTTAGGCTTATATAGGTCCACTTAACACTAACCACACTGTGTTAACTTTAATTGCTACGCTTAGCATTTAAATCCCAAACTTTGGATTATGAAACTACATAATTTTCTAAGATTTATCATATTTTTCTTATATTTTTCTGAGCAACTTTCTGGTACGCGCTTTTCAACGCCAGTACCGGTTTCTAGCACCAGTTCTCATCATTTGGACTTGAAACTCGTTTTACAAGTCCTATATATTATTCTAGTAATTATCATGCACTTACTTTAATTTTCCGGGATACTTTTTCGGCACGCATTTATACCGACTAGCAGAACCGGTATCTGCACTTTTCTTCCGAAAAGCGACTTTCAGCATTCTTAATCACTTATTATGATTATTAAGACTCATAAATAATTATTAGGGTCAATTATGGAATCATTTCTTATTTTTGCATAATTAATTAATTAAATACCTTAATTAACGGTGCGAGTTCTTACATTTACTGCGTAAAATATCGAGAACTGTCAATGCCAGTAACATTTGGAGAGGCATAAGTTCATCCTGGAATCATGTCTTGGCTGGAGCTAGAATTTTGATGGGGAATGGTAGACAAACCAGATTCTGGCGTGATTGTTGGGTGCCTGAAATTGGTATGTTCATTGACAAGGCCATTATACCTATTCCAGAAGATGTTAAATTTTGGAAGGTTGCCTATTGTGTGAATCAAAAAGGTGATTGGGATTGGGCCATATTCAATTTGTATCTTCCAGATGAGGTGTGTGAAGCCATAGCTAGGATTGAGGCCCCTAAAAAAGATGATGTGGAAGACAAGATCATTTGGAGTCTTTCTTGCAATGGTATATTTTCTGTTAAGACTGCTTACCATTTTATTAAAATTGATCTTCCTTTAATGAACAAACAGGATAACTATTGGGATCTTGCTTGGAATTAGAGGGGATCAGAGAGGATTAAATACTTTTTATGGCTCCTTCTAGGAAACAATCTGTTAACAAATGATCAAAGAAGCCGTAGACATATGGGAGGAGAGGCCTTCTGTCCTAGATGTATGTTTCCTTGTGAGGATTGCTGTCATGTGATGAGGGACTGCTATTGGCCTAATCAAGTCTGGTCCATATTAATTGATAAATCTAGATACAACTCTTTTTTTGCTGGTAATTTTCTGGAATGGAATCAATTTAATCGGGAAAAAGGGAAGGTTAATGATCAAGACCAGGTTTGGAGACTTACCTTCGGGGTTACCTGATGGATGTTGTGGCAATCCAAGAACAATTTTGTGTTTAGAAGAGAAGTTTGCTCTCCTGATAGTTTTTGTCATAAGGTGAGAATTTATGTTCAAAATGTGATACATGCTGAATCTACCCTGGATGAGGCAGCTATTAGTTTGAGGTTGAAGAAAGAAACAATAGTGCAGTGGAAGCCTCCCCTAAAGGGATGGATTAAAATCAATTCTGATGGTGCTTGCTCTTTTGATGGGTCCAAATGTGGCTGTGGGGGAGTCTTGCGCAATAGTGATGGTAGATGGGTGGTTGGTTATATGAAGAAGGTTGGTCAAGGTAATGCTCTCAAGGCCGAGTTATGGGGTATTTTAATGGGTCTTCAGGTTGCTTGGGATCATGGATTTAGACAAATCCATTTGGAAGGAGGCTCAACTGAACCTCTTCAATTAATTCAAGATGGTTGCTCTTCTGACCATCCTTTCTGTCAGTTGATTAATAGAGTCCAGGATCTGATTGCCAATCAGTGGAGGGTTATGATATCCCATATAAATAGAAAGGGGAATGAAGTAGCTAATTTCTTGGCTACTACGGTTGATCACAATTCTTGGGATTTAGTTATTTTTCCTAATGCTCCTTTGAGATGTGTTAGTTTTGTTGGGAGGATCTGTTGGGATGTGTTAATGTCCACAACGAGTTTGTTTGTTTGTTTGCTTGTAATTCCCTAATATCCAAAAAAAAAATAACCTCTTCTATTTTGTCTTTCTAACTTTTCTACTTTATGAAATATCTTCTTCCCAGCAAATTAACTATAAGATTAGTAAGCACCATTGGAACTTAGTGAGTTTAAGATTTCTAAATATCGCAAAAGTTTTAGTAAAAGGCTTAAGGATTGAACGCCACAAGTGGTCATGACTGCACTAGGATAAATAACATTTCCATTTTTCTCTTTCCTTACTCATTTGCATCATTTTGATTATCTATTTGACCTTATTATTTAGACACTTTGTTGCTTTAACTTTATTATATGTTGAGCATTAATTTATACATTTTGCTACTGATATTCATTGTATAAGTCAATGCTTTAAGCCATGTTGGGTTCCTTTTGTTTCTCTTCGAACTTCGACCCTTAACACTCTCCTCTAGAATAAGAATACAGAAAACATATATTTTTTGCAGTAAAATGATTGGTGGGGTGAGAGAGATTATGAATGTTAAGAGGTAGAGAGCGGAAGAGAGACATTGGTAGCAAGATAAAAAGACACGTGAGATGATTTTGGAAGCCGACACGAAATAAAGATACAACGCAATAAATTTTGTGACTTAAGGAATTTATATTTTTACTACATTGATGCTGTCAACAACATACTATGATATTTCTACATCAGACAAGCAATGCATTGAATGATATATAGCATATTTTTAACTTCGCATTGAGTTAGTGTTCCTAACATTAACGACAATGAGTGGCCTTGCACTTCAAGCATAGCGACATTAGAGAATGATAACAAAAACAGGAGATGGGGAGAAGATGGAATCCATAGTTTTACTTAATTAGTGGAAGAAGCATTTTCTTAATAAAACACAATTACCTAAATCATATTGCAGAAAGTAGGTATTAAAGCCAATTGTTCTTAGTGTTGTCTAATCATTCGATTAATATCCTTTAGTTTAAAATCTTTGAGCATTCAAATAAATGACAAAAATTTAAGAGGAAATTATAAGAGAGCCAAGAAATGCTGGACTTGTTTCTTGAAGTATTGTTTTAGTGCTTATTCCTTTATCTTTCTGCATTTCATTTAAATTTAAGAGACAATGTGCATTCAAATCCATATTTTATGATCAAGTTGAAAGGCTTAATTACCAACATGAATGCTCGTGGGACCGTGGCAGTCATGTTAAATAGCACTCTCAGCTAGCTGATCACAAGCATCAGTGAGCTATAGTTAACTAGTGTTTGATTCAAGAACCTTGTCTTGTGTTTCTCTTTCTCTAGTGAGCTTCATGGCTGAGAAAACCATCATGTTAACCTTTCTTGTTTTCCTTATTCTACAACACAACGTTGGCTCAATGGCAATGTCAATGAAGAATATTCACACTCCACCAACTATCCCTAGAGTCTTGTTAAGGAGTCCACAACCTCCTTCCCTTGTTAGTTACACCATAAACGATGAAGGGAATGGTGGTGGTGATGCTTTCCGTCCAACATGTCCCGGTCATAGCCCTGGGGTGGGAAATCAAGTACCACCAAATCGAGCATAACTTAATTACAAGGACTTTGGGCTTGAACCTTTTTCGTTTTTCCTTTCTGTTTTATTTATCATTTTTCTCTCTTCTGCTGATAAACGTGCTTATATTTTCAACTCTTGTTGTAATAGTTTGGTATGTTTGGGTAACGGAAATAAATATCTAGTCATGTTGTTTCTTTATTTTAATGTAGGATTGTTTTTGTTCTGTATTGGAAATTTGGAATGGTTGCTTGCTTAATAAAAAAACACAACACCTTGAGTGTTTTGGTAATGGTTAAGTTGAGTTAATTGGCTGTCCTTTTCTTCCTATTCTCTCTGAATAATTCTATTTTGTTGCTACGAGACTGAAGAGTCGTCTTTTGTAAGTTTGACATGCCAGTTTGCTTTTGAGAGCAAAATTCTTTACAGAGAGTTGGGTGCAGTAATTAAAGTCAGTTTACCCACAATTATAATGCCAGGATTCTATCTTGAAAAGCAGGGTTATAAGAGCCGATTCGACCCAGCTGGTCAGACCTATTGACCCATAAACGAGATCCCAAACTGGTTAGATTTAGATATTGTTGAACCAGTTATGCATTTGACACAATATGAAATCGGTGAATTGGCCTTGAATTGAGTTCAACCAGTATTAAATTAGCACCGATTTTTTTTTTTTTAAATCGGTTTTTTGGAATTTTTGACAAAATATTTGAAAAATACCAATAATCAGATTCGAATTTAAACACTCTAGATTATAACTTATACCACTTATTACTAATTCAACTTTAATTATTAAATAAAATGCCTCTAATTTTATATTTATTGTATTTTATTATGTATATTTAATTTATGCGATTGAACTAATGATTCAATGATTAAATCGATGATCCTTTAATCCAATACCTCAATCGTCAATAAATGGTTCAATCTGATAACATTGTTTAAAACTACTTATAATGAAGTATAATCTCAAAATTTGAGCAAAGATTTATCTCACCAAAAGTATGGAAAAGCCTCGTTGATAAAAAAAAGTCAAATCACCCTTTATTAAAAAAGCAACATCTCTCTGTTTCTTTAGACCTATCCTGTTAGTGAGTTTGTCCTGCTATTACAAATACTAAAATGAACTTTAGTGCATAAAGGTGCTTGATTATAAAATAGGTAATTATTCTTCAACATATAGTTGATCGTGGATAAAGATGTGCAAATCAGAACAAAGTAATTATTGGCTAGAATACATAAGATAAACGGCACAAACATTCTCTAAAGCTAGCCTTTTATTAAATGTATACTGGACCACTTTGATTCTGGTATATCTCTGACATTACTACTTAAGTTTTTTGATAGGTTCTTTGTCCAGTTTCTGATTTTTATAAGTCGAAAACCCTTTCCTTGGGGTCAATATATTTCATATTTTATTCCGAGGTGGAAAGTCTGAAGGATAAACTTATAGTTTCGAGATGACACTTTTTTTAAGCTACCTACCACATCAATATATTTGTGTTCCTTTACTAGCATGAATAATTGGTTACGGAATCATCAGACTGGAAAATGACGGTTAATTTTTGTATATTAAATTGAGAAAAGATACTGTAACAATTAATTAAGAGAAATAATTATTTATGAGATAAATATCTGATACGAAGAGGAGGAGTGGAGCTCCTAGTTGGGTAAAAGACTTTGTTGTTAATAATCATTAGAAACATAATGGGTAGTTACAATACATTGTATAAAATAGTTACTGTGTTGTTATTAGAAATGTAACAGAATGTTAGGGTCAGTTATACATTTTAATCAGTTACTCTTTGTAATTGTAAATGGTAACGTGGCACTGGTTGTTACACATTTTAATAAGTTAGTCTTTGTAATTGTAAATGGTGATGAGGCACTGGTTGTTAAACATTTAGCTTGCTGTCATGAGAATAAAGGGACCGTTGTTGTAATTAGATGATTCATTCAGAAAATAAAAGAGAATTGTTCTTGTTCCTTTTTCGTTACTTTTCTCTCTGATTTAGGGTTCAACCCTCTATCATTCGTGCTTTCATCCATCTATTCTTCACATTGAAGATGAGAATCCAAGAGTTAGTGGAAGAACTCGGTTCCTTTCAAACACGGGTGGATCGTAGTTTGGAGGAGATTCAACAACGATTTGGTGATCATCAAACCCAACTCTCGCGGATCGACGTTCAGCTTCAACAGATCCATGTAGTAGTGGTGGGAACGGCAAATCACGGTGGGGAGAATGTTCCTCCGAGAGGCAATACTGATTCCTCAGGTTCGCTTCCTTTCCGGTTCGATCGTAATGATTCCATAAACGTCATGAAATCTGTGAAGATGGATTTGCCTTCTTTTGATGGCAAAGACCCAACCAGTTGGATTTTTCGGGTGGAATTGTACTTTGGGTTGCAGCAAATACCTGAATCTCTCAAGGTGCAGTTGGCCGGCATGCAAATGGAGGGAACGACAGGTCCGTGGTTTCAGTGGCTATTTAGCGGTGGCACCATTCAATCGTGGGAGGATCTGAAACATGCAGTGAAACAACGATTTGGGGGTACAGCCTACACTGATCTAAGGGGTGTCTTGTCTAAATTGACTCAGGAAGGAGCCATCACGGAGTACATTAGGAGTTTTGAGGCACTGATTAATCAGGTAACTGATTTTTTCGATGAAGTGTTAATGTGTTTTTTTGTTTCTGGATTATAGCCTGAATTCAGACACGCCATACAATTACATATGCCTACAACTCTGCATCAGGCTATGCAATTAGCCCTCACTTATGAAGCTCACTTTTCTGAGTTACGTTCATCATTAACACCTTCTACCAGGAAAAATTTTCCCAAACCAATTTCAGTTGTGGAGCATAGTGCAGCCAGTGAAGCCATTCCTACCAGCTTTACCCTCGAACGTTCCTATCAAAAAATTCTCCAACGAGTACTTACAAAAGCGTCGAGAAGCAGGGCTATGTTACACATATGATGAGAAGTGGACGTCTAAGCATATATGTAAGGTTGTTGTTGATGATGGTAGGCGAATTTGATACTGAAGAAGAAGATATAGAGGAGCACATAGTTTGGCCACCTGAGCAAGGACTGCAGGAATGTCATGATGCAGCTCTTCATTCCCTTGAGTGTGATCACAATCCTAGAGCTTTACAGTTCAAGGTTTCATTGGGTGGCAGGTTATGTCCATTTTAATTGACTCGGGGAGTTCTCACAATTTTGTGCAAAAAGAATTGGCAGAGCAATTGGGCCTCCCAATGGTCAGAATCTCCAGAATGAGAGTTTTTCTTGGCAATGGGGAATTTTTGGTGTGTGAAAAAAATGTCCTGTTGTATTAGTAAATATCCAAGGTTGTGACTTCACAGTGGATTTGTGGGCAATCGAATTGAAGAGTTTGGGAGTCATTTTGGGCATAATGTGGCTGAGCTCTTTGGGGAGGGTCATTTATGATTATAGTGACATGTCAATGGAATTTAATTGGAAGGGGAAAAGGGTGGTACTGTGTGGTCAGGGGAGCAAAGAGGTGGTCTTACAACTTATGGGTAATTGTCTATCACTGATAGGAACAGACGCATCCTTGGTGGAGCCAGTATTACTGTTGCCTGAGCTAACAGCTTCGAAGGACAAGGTCCGTTTAGAAGTCTAGAATGTTTTAGTAGACTACCCATCGGTTTTTCAAATTACCTCAAGGTTTACCTCCGTTGAAGGATTGTGATCATGCCATTCACTTAATCCCAAGCTCTAAACCTGTGAATGTGAAGCCTTATCGGTATGGCCACAATAAAAAAACTGAGATTGAGAGGCAAGTAGCTGACCTGTTGCAATCGGGTTTAATCAAGACAAGTCATAGCCCATTTTCTTCACCTATTTTGTTAGTCAAAAAACAGGATAATTGTTGGAGGATGTGCATAGATTATCGGGCTTTGAATGCCATATTGATGAGCTTCTTGATGAATTGAAGGATGCTGTCATCTTTTCCATGTTAGACTTGAGGAGTGGTTACCATCAAATACAGTTGATTTCCGGAGATACTCCAAAAACAGCTTTACGTACTCATGATGGCCATTATAAGTTCATGGTGATGCCATTTGGATTGACCAACGCTCCTTCCACCTTTCAATCGGCTATGAATCAAATGTTTCAACCCTATTTGAGGAGGTTCATCATATTTTTTTATGACATCTTAATATATAGTTGATCCTTCTTGCAACATTTGGATCATATTCGGTTAACATTGGCCTGTTTACAGCAGAATCATTTTATGGTGAAGCTTAGCAAGTGTGGTTTTGCTTTGTCAGAGATAGACTATTTGGGACACTTGGTTTCGGGAGAAGGAGTCAAGGCTGACCGAAGGAAGATAGAAACAATGATGCAATGGCCTCAACCCAAGAACATCAAGCAGTTGAGAGGGTTCATAGGGCTTACTGGCTACTATCGACGTTTTATTAGACAATATGCTTATGTGGTAGCTCCTCCTACTGATCTTTTGATGACTGATGCTTTTGTGTGGAGTGTTGATGCCGAAACGACATTTTCCTCATAGAAAGCAGCAATGACTTCCACACCAATTTTATCATTACCTGACTTCTCTTTACCTTTCATAATTGAAACAGATGCATCTTCATTTGGGATTGGTGTTGTACTGCTACAAAAAAATAAACCAATAGCTTATTTCGACAAGAAATTGGGTCCACGAATGAAGGCTGCATCAACATATGTTAGGGAGCTATTTGCTGTGACTGAGGCTGTTAAAAAATGGCGCCACTATTTGTTGGGTTCTAGATTTATAATTAGAACTGATCACAGAAGTCTACAGGAGCTCCTATCTCAAACCATCCAAACTTTGGAGCAGCAGAAGTATGCCTACAAGCTGATGGGGTACGATTTTTCGATTGAATACTGAAAGTAAAATGACCTTGAAAGTCGAGGCATGTGAGAGGGAAAAACAAAATTTTTCGAGCAGAATAACACATACCATATCAAGAAACATGCTTTAGGGCATGGATGTTACCTTGTTTGCTTTCCAAAACTTGAGGAAGATAAAGATGAGGCTTGAAGATGCAAGCCCTCTAATGTTGATTGATGCTCTCCGGCAAGTATACCGATCGCACAAGTAATATAATGAGTAAGTAAAGTATCGTCTCCACAGGGATTGTAAACCAAGTACTACAATAACCAGTCCCCTTAAGTTGGAAAACTCGGTTTGTTGTTTGGAAAATTGTGAATTGAATTTGAGTAACAATATGAAATAAAAATAAAGACTTGTTTTTATATTTTTATTTAAGAGAAATAAAAAAGTAACAATGAGAATTGATTTTAAAAATATGAGAAAGCTATTGTAGCTAGAGCGCACTCACCTTATGATCCCCACTTCTTACTTTGGATTGATTCACAATATTTATTCATATAATTACTCGGATAAATTATTATCTAAAAATATTTATTAGGTAACCCTCAATTCCTTGCAAGGTTAACCCTTTAATCCCCAATTGGAACCCCAATTCTTTGCAATGTTCCTCATGGTATTAAGCAATGAACGCAATAATTTAAGCATCCGCAATTAAATACACATTTATTCCTAGCATGCATACCAATTGTTGTCCTACCCCCTTTCAAGATCAAAACCCCAATATTCCTATCTAGGGTTCTAACCCTCAAACTATTTCCAACTATCAGATTGTTCAGTTCTAATAAAGAGAATAGGAAATACGCACAAGGTAGAGACAAAGATAATTATATAAATGAATAAAACTAAATCAATCCATCGTAACAAGGGTTCACATAGGGCTCGTGACCCTAACTACAATAAAAGAAAATTAGCCAAGCATAATCATGGCTGAAAATTCAATATTCGATAAAAGCATAAAATTACAGAGAAAAAGATAAAGAAGAAAACTGTTGAAGAATCCTCCTGAGCTCTGCCGTCGGCCTCCTCTGAATGGAATTAGATATCTAGGTCTAGCAGAAGGATCCTATTTATAAACTTATTTTTTTCCTTCTTCCAAAAATACCCCCGCAGAAATACAGTGTAATTTCCTCGCAACCCGGCGCCAGTTGGCGCGGGTATGGCGCAAATACGCGCGGAGTTGCTGTCTCGAATACGAAAAGTCGGACCTGATTGCGTGGATCGGCGCCAGTTGGCGCCACCCTTTGTATCTTGGGCGCCAACTGGCGCCATTCTTCCTTGACTTGGGCGCCTAGTGGCGCCATTAATTGTGATGAATGTGGCGCTGGTTTGCTTCTTGGGTGGCGCCACCTTTCTCCATGTTTGGCGCTGATTATCTTGGTGGCGCTAGTTTGCGCCATTCTGGCGCCAACTAGCGCCAATTCTCTGGCATTTGTACTGTGACACATCCGTGCGTGTGGAGTCGCGTCAACAGGATTTTTATAATTTGTAATTTTCACTCCTCTTTTTCCTGTAAAAACACAACCAAAAGGTGAATATTATTGACATACAAAGAATCAATATGAATAGCAAATATGTATTTAAATTGCTCTCTTATGACTCAATTCTTATCAATTTTAACATGGAAAAACCACACTTGCCAGAGGCACATCAAATCATTCCCAGATTTAAACGTTGCTATCCCCAGCAATGTACAAGACTCAATCCAGGAAACAATCAATTATTCCAACACAATATCACACAGACAATCAAGAGATCACTATGCTAGGTATGACTGAATCAATGCAAAGAACTCCTAACAATGCCTTCTATTCTCATGAAAATGTCAGAATCTAGCTTGAACACCCCTCCCCAAGATAATCATATAGCACTCAGCACTCAAGTGTTTAAGGGAGTAACAATCACTCAATCTATCACAGCAATAACATTACCATAAGCTTGATCAAATTCTCAAGTTCCTAAAGATGAGGAACATTAACACATGCATAATTGATCAAAAGGACTTCACTGGTTGTAACTTGGCCGGTTTTAATGGGTAGGAATAAATGGAAAGTAGTTCAAACAACACTGAGATTGAAAAACTGATATTATTTCATTTTTAACACATTCAACTCAATCATTTTGCTCCACTAACATTCCCACAGAATTTCGGGAATTAATTCCTTTCAGCCACCTTTTCTTTACATTCACCCTTTTTCTTTTCTTTTTCTTTTTTTTTCACAACTTTTTGTTTTAAGGGCACAATTGAAATTTTACCTCCCCTAATTATTTGACCTCTGTGGAGCTTACGTCAATTTATTTGTTTTCTTTTCAACATTTCAGTAATTCAATCTCAATCAAGGTAAGTCATATGGATATAGGCTAAGCCATCAATCAGGCCACAGGTCATTTAACAACAAATAAGTTCAGGCTCAAGGGGGCTAACAATGGAAAAATTCATACAGGTGGGTTATTTTTGGCCAATAGCTAACAAGAACAAAATGCCTTTATCATATCAATCAATGCATGCATAACAAAGAAACAGAGCAAGTTCTAGAATGCTATCACAGTGAGGTCTCTCAGAATAAAATAAGTGTTTAAGCACAAAACCTCACCAGCTATGATGTCAAGCTAGACTTCCAAAAGAACATCAGGCATCATTAATCATTCAAGCACAAAATTCAGACAAACGAGCAATCATGAAATCTACTCATGCTAATACAATATTATGCCAGAAGTTCATACAAAACATGATTCCTAGGATGAATCAGGCAAATTAACTAGAGAAAGCATATCTAAACATGGGACTTGCTCAGAAAACATGTTCAATTTTTTTTTTATATAGCATACAAAATACTATAAAAATAACTAAGAAAGTTAAAATAGTTAGAATATCTCCCCTGATAGAAGAATTGCAGCAGTTCTCAGGTGCAAGCCTACCATTCCCAGATTTAGAGAATTGTTGTCCTCAGCAATAATTAAACCATGAGAAAGAAGAAAAACCTGCACAATAGAACAAACAGTGGCATATAGAAGAAACTATAATGCGCACATTAAAACATCAGAGAAAGATATACTAACACAAAGTAACTAAAAGAAAAATACGAAACAGAAAAATAAACTAATATACAAGATCTCCATTAGCAAGGAGATAAACTCAAACCTCCATGTCATCCCCCTCAGCAGCGTGGGATGACTCAGCAAATGGAAGGTCTGGTGGTACTGGTTGCCTTGGTGTATGAGACCACCATTCCCAGATTTGCTCCAAACCATGGAGCCATGTTAAATACTCTTTGAAATTTTGATTTTTCCGAGAGATAGAGTCTCGGTGTCTCTTGTCAAACTTCAGCTCCTGATGTCTCTTCCAACTCGTATCAAAGAGTTTCACCACTTCCTTTCTCAGTACCTTCTTCAGCATAGGATGACGCCTCCTTTTGGATTTCCTCCCAGGTTTGTCATCATCCTCATTGAGAATTTTGTTGGTATGGGAAAAGGGATATTTATTTTTCAAATCAGTTTCCTCTTCTTTCAGTGCTTCAATCACCGTCTTCTTATTACCCAAGAAGACATTTTTTTGAGGTTGAGGAAACTCCTCCAATTCCACCTTTATGGCACCATCTTCCTTGGCATCATCCGCTGCACTTTGTTTTTCTTTTACTTCAAGACTAAAATAATCATCTTTGTGAGAAGACTGTTTTAGAGAATCAAAGACATTGATGGTAACGGTCTCATCATTCATTCTTAGCTCAAGCTTCCCATTTTCAACATCAATTAGTGCCCGAGCAGTGGCTAAGAAAGGTCTACCCAGCAACAGAGGCATCTCAGCTCCCCCTTCCATGTCCAACACTACAAAATCAGCAGGAAAGATGAACTTGTCCACCTTCACAAGAACATCTTCAATAATACCACTAGGCTTCCTCAAAGACTTATCAGCAAGCTGAAGAGATGCCAAAGTGGGTTTCAACTCGGTGATCCCTAAAGATTTACAAATAGAAAGGGGCATCAAATTAATGCTAGCCCCAAGATCGCATATTGTTCTGCCAATTTTTGTGTCCCCATTTTCAATAGGAATTTTGAAACTCCCTGGATCACTGAGTTTGGGTGGGAACTTCTTCTGTATAATGGCACTACACTCCTCAGTGAGTGTTACAGTTTGGCATTCCTGCAGCTTATGCTTTCTTGATAACAAGTCCTTCATGAACTTGGCATAATTGGGCATGCAAGCCAAAGCTTCAGCAAAAGGGATATTGATATGCAATTTCTTGAATATATCAAGAAACCTTCCATATTGTTGCTTCTGATCCTCCTTCTTGAATCTGTCAGGATAAGGTGCCATAGCTCTCACATATTCAGGACTCAGCTCAAACTTTTTCTTTTCAACTGGCTTCTCCATTTCAGCAGGTTTTTCGATTTCTTTGTCTTTTTCTTGCTCTCCTGCAGTATCCAGCTTCTTTTCAGCTTCCACATTTATTCTCGGCTTTTCTGGAGTTGCTACCACTTTACCACTTCTCGTGGTGACAAACATACAGTCCTCCCTTGGATTGGTGACGGTGTTACTAGGGAAACTACCTGGAGTTCTATCAGCAACTTGCTTGGCCAGCTGGCCAATTTGATTCTCCAGATTTCTGATGGAAGCACTCATGTTTCTGGTATTAGCCCTAGTCTCTTCCATGAAAGCATTTGTGTTCTTTGTATTGGCTCTAGTCTCCTCCATGAAAGCATTAGAATGCTGAGCCATTTGTCCAATTAACTTCTCCAAATCAGAAAGTTCCTTATGTGGAACAGGAGGAGGTTGCAGATAATTGTTAGAACTGTAGTCAAGACCACCTCCTTGACCTCT